>NC_140998.1:90042258-90087258 GCF_052327205.1 Somniosus microcephalus | reverse complement strand
CTCTCTGTCAAACTGGGCATAGTTACGCTCGGCAGAAGTTAACGAGCGTGACACAAAAGGTATCGGCCTCTCTAAACCATCCAGGAATTTATGTGACAGTACCGCCCCAATGCCGTAGGGAGACGCATCACACGCCAGTCTGATCGGCAGTGCTGGGTTGTAGTGAGCCAATACTTCTCTTGAAGTGATTAAGTCCTTACTCTTCTGAAAGGCCCGCTTACAGTCATTGCTCCATTTCCATGCTACTCCCGCCCGTAGCAGGGCGTTCAGTGGGTGCAGAATTGTCGACAAATTCGGCAAAAACTTATGGTAGTAATTCACCAATCCGAGGAATGACCTCAGTTGCGACACATTTTCAGGCGCTGGAGCCTTAACAACCGCTTCAATTTTGTCAGGGGACTTATGTAACCCCTCTTCATCAATCACGTGGCCACAATACGATATCTGTTTCTTAAAAAACTCGCACGTGGGGCGGTTGGCTCGTAGCCCATGTTCCCGTAGTCTAGTGAGCACCTGTTCTAGGTTGTTAAGGTGTTCACTGTCATCTTCACCTGTCACAAGGATGTCGTCCAAGTAACACTGAGTCCCCGGAATCCCTTGCAGGACTTGTTCCATCGCTCTTTGCCATATCGCCGGAGCCGATGCTACTCCGAATACCAATCGATGATACTGGTAAAGACCTTTGTGAGTGTTTATCGTGAGATACTTCCTAGAGGATTCTTCAACCTCCATCTGCAAATATGCTTGTGCTAGGTCAATTTTTGTAAAACGCTTCCCTCCAGACAGTGAGGCGAAGATGTCTTCTATCCTTGGAAGAGGATATTGTACTGTGTGAAGGACTGGGTTCACCGTCACCTTGAAATCCCCACAGATGCGAACCTTCCTTGGTTCCTCAGAATTATTGCTTAACGTTTTCTTCATGACAGGAACGATGGGTGTTGCCCACTCGCTCCAGTCGACCTTAGACAACATGCCTGCCTTCTCCAGATTCTCCAGCTCTGCCTCAACGGCTGGGCGAATTGCATATGGTGCCAGTCTTGTTTTGAAAAACTTGGGAATTACTTTCTCTTCTATTTTTATCGAGGCGGTTACGCCTTTAAGGGTGCCCAGTTCTTGTTGAAATACCTCTTTGGCGTTAGCTAAGATTGTTGACAATCGTCCAGGAGTGACGTCTTCATCTTTTTTACCATCCACCATCATTGCATGAATGGAGTGCCAATCTAAGCTTATCTTCCTGATCCATTCACGTCCCAATAACAGTGGTCCACCATTTTGCCATATGTAGAGATACAATTTCCGTATTTTCTTGCCGTTGTATTTGACAGGCACCCTTATTTTTCCTCTGGGGTATACTTTTTGCCCCGTATACGTCGTCAAGAGGATGGATGTCTCTCTCAAGGGTATGTGTGAGAATAGCCGCTCGTATTCTCGTCGATTCATGACGGTTAGCGCTGATCCTGTATCCAATTCCATTTTAACTTGGGACCCTGCTATCGTGAGGGTGACCCAAATGGTTCGGTGATCCTCTTTTGCAATTACATTGTGAAGTTTGAGACAGCTTAGTCTCCTGTTCCCGGATTCACTATCGCTCATCTGGTCTTCGGAACGACTGTCCGTCATCTTTTTTACTTTCTTGTATGGTTCCTTAGTAGCCTTTTTGTTGTCGCTGGTCTTCTTCCCAGACCTGCAAACTCGTGCAATGTGTCCCATCTTTCCGCACTGCCTGCATATTTTGTCCTTGGACCAGCAGTCCTTCTGGTCATGGCTAGCTCTGCCGCAGCGATAACATTTTGCAAATCCCAGTGTCATTTCGTGGGTGCCGTATTCCTGTGGCTTTTGTTGAATTTCCGCAGCTCCCCTGGCTGCTGCTTCGTACGATACTGCCACGCTGAAAGCCTTCTCTAGCGTCAGCTCTTTCTCTGAGAGTAACTTCTTCTGTGTTGCTTTACTCAGGAGTCCACAGACAAATTTGTCCCGTAGGGTATCTGTCAGTCCTGCTCCGAACTGGCAGTGCTTTGATAGCTTGTGTAGTTCCGTAAGGTACTCAGCATTGCTCTTATCTTTATGCTGAGTTCTCCTGTGGAATTTAAATCTTTCTGCTATCAACAGCGGTGCAGGGTTTAGGTATTCCTGTAGGACAGCAACAATTTCGTTAAAACTCTTCGCCTTCGGTTTGGCTGGAGTAATCAGGTCTCACAATAGGCCGTACGTTCTAGCACCCATTAAGTTTAGCAATACCGATGCCTTTTTCTCATCAGCTATTTCGTTTGCCTCGCAATATATCTCGACTCTTTCCACATACGTGGTCCAGTCCTCTATTGTATTATCAAAGGCAGTGATACAGCCAGTCTTCGGCATCTCGAAAATCTATAATGGTGCCTCCCGCGCTTTGCCTTCTTCCCTGATTTAAGAAAATGGCACCTCCCGCACTTTGCCTTCTTCCCCGCTGTTGCTAGCGCTGCTTTCCGCGGTTTCCGTTGCAACCTGCAGCTCCTCACGGTTTCTGGCGCATTTAATATTTCTTTTTTTTTAAAAATTATTTTCCCGTTGTGGAACAACCCTGTGGGACTCTTGCCTCCCCCTTCTTGGGTCTATACACAACCCGGCTTTGTAGCACCAGCCGCGCCCTGTGTGCTCCACCCTCTCTCTCTCCTCTTCCCGACAACGCTGCTCGGCCCCGTTGCAAGCCACCCACTCGAGTTCATGACCGCCGCAGCCCAGGAGGGATCAGTGTACTACCTGCCACCAGCCCGATTAGCTGAAGCACCGTCGACAGGAACCAGGCCCCGCTTTCAACAGCTTCTCCAGCAATCTTCAACTCCGCAAACACAGGGGCGGATGCCCACGGTCGACACCCGTTTCTACTGCTTCTTCCTTCCTTCTGGCCTCGACCTCTGCTCACTTCGCTGCTGGAATGGATCCCAGGAGGTGGTGCAGACTGTAGCTAAGTTCGTATCTGCTCGTCACCAGTATTATGTCTGTGTATGATTGAGACACTGACAGCAGGAGTTGAACAAAACAAGTCTTTACTGAAAGGAGTCAATTGGGAAACTGAAACTACAGAGGCTTACTAGCGCCTTTTATACAGGGGTGGTCAAAGCCGGTACTGCAGCCTGAGACCAGTTACTCTCTTAAAGGTACATACACAACAGAGAGTGTGTGAGAGAGAGAGAGAGAGTGGGAGTATGAGAGAGAGAGAGAGAGAGAGAGTGAGAGTGTGAGAGAGAGAGAGAGTGGGAGTGTGTGAGAGAGAGAGAGAGAGAGAGTGTGTGTGTGAGAGAGAGAGAGAGAGAGACACTGGGAGTGTGCGAGATAGAGAGAGACACTGGGACTGTGTGAGAGAGAGAGACTGGGAGTGTGAGAGAGAGAGAGAGAGACTGGGAGTGTGAGAGAGAGAGAGAGTGGGAGTGTGTGAGAGAGAGAGAGAGTGGGAGAGTGGGAGAGAGAGAGAGAGAGTGGGAGTGTGTGTGAGAGAGAGAGAGAGAGAGAGTGGGAGTGTGAGAGAGAGAGAGAGAGATTGGGAGTGTGTGAGAGAGAGAGACTGGGAGTGTGAGAGAGAGAGAGAGAGACTGGGAGTGTGAGAGAGAGAGGCTGGGAGTGTGAGAGAGAGAGACTGGGAGTGTGAGAGGGAGAGACTGGGAGTGAGAGAGAGAGAGAGAGAGAGACTGGGAGTTTGTGTGAGAGAGAGAGAGAGTGGGGGTGTGAGAGAGAGAGGGAGAGGGAGAGTGGGAGTGTGAGAGCGAGAGAGAGAGACTGGGAGTGTGAGAGAGAGAGGGAGTGGGAGAGAGAGAGAGACTGGGAGTGTGTGAGAGAGAGAGAGAGTGGGAGTGTGAGAGAGAGATTGGGAGTGAGAGAGAGAGAGATTGGGAGTGAGAGAGACTGGGAGTGTGAGAGAGAGAGATTGTGAGTGTGAGAGAGAGAGAGACAGGGAGTGTGAGAGAGAGAAACTGGGAGTGTGAGAGATTGGGAGTGTGAGAGAGAGAGATTGGGAGTGAGAGAGAGAGAGAGATTGGGAGTGTGAGAGGGAGAGAGATTGGGAGTGTGAGAGAGAGAGATTGGGAGTGAGAGAGAGAGAGATATTGGGAGTGTGAGAGAGAGAGAGACTTGGAGTGTGAGAGAGAGAGAGATTGGGAGTGTGAGAGAGAGAGGTTGGTAGTGTGAGAGAGAGAAAGATTGGGAGTGTGAGAGAGAGAAAGATTGGGAGTGTGAGAGAGAGATTGGGAGTGTGAGAGAGAGAGATTGGGAGTGTGAGAGAGAGCGATTGGGAGTGTGAGAGAGAGAGACTGGGAGTGAGAGAGAGAGAGAGAGACTGGGAGTGAGAGAGAGAGAGATTGGGAGCGTGAGAGAGAGAGATTGGGAGTGTGAGAAAGAGAGAGATTGGGAGTGTGAGAGAGAGAGACTGGGAGTGTGAGAGAGAGATTGGGAGTGTGAGAGAGCGAGATTGGGAGTGTGAGAGAGAGATACTGGGAGTGTGAGAGAGAGAGACTGGGAGTGAAAGAGAGAGAGACTGGGAGTGAGAGAGAGAGAGATTGGGAGTGTGAGAGAGAGAGAGATTGGGAGTGTGAGAGAGAGAGAGATTGGGAGTGTGTGAGAGAGAGAGATTGGGAGTGTGAGAGCGAGAGAGATTGGCAGTGTGAGAGAGAGAGATTGGGAGTGTGAGAGAGAGAGACTGGGAGTGAGAGAGAGATATTGGGAGTGTGAGAGAGAGAGAGAGACTGGGAGTGTGTGAGATAGAGAGAGACACTGGGATTGTGTGAGGGAGAGAGGCTGGGAGTGTGAGAGAGAAAGAGAGAGACGGAGTGTGAGAGAGAGAGAGTGGGAGTGTGTGAGAGAGAGAGAGATTGGGAGTGTGAGAGAGAGAGATTGGGAGTGTGAGAGAGAGAGACTGGGAGTGTGAGAGAGAGATTGGGAGTGTGAGAGAGAGAGATTGGGAGTGTGAGAGAGAGAGACTGGGAGTGTGAGAGTGAGAGATTGGGAGTGTGAGAGAGAGAGACTGGGAGTGAGAGAGAGAGAGATTGGGAGTGTGAGAGAGAGAGAGATTGGGAGTGAGAGAGAGAGAGATTGGGAGTGTGAGAGAGAGAGATTGGGAGTGTGAGAGAGAGAGAGACTGGGAGTGTGTGAGATAGAGAGAGACACTGGGACTGTGTGAGAGAGAGAGACTGGGAGTGTGAGAGAGAGAGAGAGAGACTGGGAGTGTGAGAGAGAGAGAGAGTGGGAGTGTGTGAGAGAAAGAGAGAGAGTGGGAGTGTCTGAGAGAGAGAGCGAGTGGGAGTGTGTGTGAGAGAGAGAGAGAGTGGGAGTGTGTGTGAGAGAGAGAGAGACTGGGAGTGTGTGAGAGAGAGAGATTGGGAGTGTGAGAGAGAGAGAGAGACTGGGAGTGTGAGAGAGAGAGACTGGGAGTGTGAGAGAGAGAGACTGGGAGTGAGAGAGAGAGAGAGAGAGAGAGACTGGGAGTGTGTGAGAGAGGGAGAGAGAGTGGGGGTGTGAGAGAGAGAGGGAGAGAGATAGTGGGAGTTTGTGAGAGAGAGAGAGAGAGAGAGACTGGGAGTGAGAGAGAGACTGGGAGTGAGAGAGAGAGAGAGTGTGTATGAGGGAGAGAGAGAGACTGGGAGTGTGAGAGAGAGAGAATGTGTGAGAGAGACAGAGAGACTGGGAGTGTGAGAGAGAGACTGGGATTGTGTGAGCGAGAGAGAGAGAGTGGGAGTGAGTCTGTGAGAGAGAGAGAGCAATAAAAAGAAAATTCTACAACATCCAAATCCCAATCAAAATCTGGCTCAAAATATTTGACAGCATAATCCTGCCCATTGCACTGTACGGTAGTGAAGTATGGGGCCCGCTAAATCACCAAAGCTACACTAAATGGGAAAAACATACAATAGAAGCCCTACATGCAGAATTCTGCCGAAGCATCCTTCGCACCCAAAGAAAAACGCCAACAAATGCATGCAGAGCCGAACTAGGCAGATACCCACTGATAATAAACATCCAAAAACGAGCACTAAACTTCCTAAATCACCTCAAATCTAGCTCCCCAGACACCCTTCATTTCAAAGCCTTTCAGACCCAAGAGCTAAACCCAGAAAAGAGTCCCCTGAGTCAGCTGCTACGGAAACTAAGTACTCAGCCGGACCCTGACCAGCCCCAGACCAACACAGCCGTCCAAACACCAATCCGAGTGAACCAAATCATTAAAAAATGCAAAGAAACCTACCTGGAACATTGGAACAAAATAACCGAAAGCCAAAGCAGATTAGAATGTTACCGGGCCCTAAAAAGAGAATATAAACTGGCAGACTACCTCACGACCATCAGAGACACAAAACAGAGACAGACCCTCACCAGGTACAGACTAAGCGACCACCAACTGGAAATTGAAAAAGGCAGATACAAGAAATGCTGGCAGCCTAGAGAGAATAGAATATGCGATCAATGTCTGGCTGGCGAGGTTGAAACAGAAATGCATTTCCTCCTAAAATGCGAAAAATTCAACACATCAAGAAACATATTATTCAACAAGCTAAGCCAAACAACCCCAGATTTCAAGGAATTGGATGATCTGTCAAAATTGAGATTAGTCCTAGGAGAAGGAGACAGACCATACCTTGGGGCCAAATATGTAACAACATGTCACAACCTGAGGACTGTTTAAAATTAAGACTGTTTAAAATTAATATTGAACGTACCAAATGAAGTACAAAGACTGTTTAAAATTAATATTGTTTAAAAGTAATATTGTATGTACCCAACAAATGTCAAATCGATTGACACCTACAGAATGTTGGAAAACTGTACCTTTTTGCTATGTAAGCTTTGGCAATATGGTTCTCTGTAAACTTTCATGCCAATAAAGCATTTTAATTGGAATTGGAATTGGAATTGGAGAGAGAGACTGGGAGTATGTGAGAGAGAGACTGGGAGCATGAGAGAGAGAGAGAGACTGGAAGTGTGACAGAGAGGGAGATTGGGATGTGAGAGCGAGAGAGATTGGGAGTGTGAGAGAGAGAGATTGGGAGTGTGAGAGGGAGATTGGGAGTGAGAGAGAGAGAGATTGGGAGTGAGGGAGAGAGACTGGGAGTGTGAGAGAGAGAAACTGGGAGTGAGAGAGATTGGGAGTGTGAGAGAGAGAGATTGGGAGTGTGAGAGGGAGAGAGATTGGGAGTGTGAGAGGGAGAGATTGGGAGTGAGAGAGAGAGAGAGACTGAGAGTGTGAGAGAGAGAGAGACTGGGAGTGTGAGAGAGAGAGATTGGGAGTGTGAGAGAGAGAGAGACTTGGAGTGTGAGAGAGAGAGAGATTGGGAGTGTGAGAGAGAGACTGGGAGTGTGAGAGAGAGAAAGATAGGGAGTGTGAGAGAGAGAGAGATTGGGAGTGTGAGAGAGAGAGACTGGGAGTGTGTGAGACAGACTGGGAGTGTGAGAGAGAGACTGGGAGTGTGTGAGAGAGACTGGGAGTGTGAGAGAGAGAGATTGGGAGTGTGAGAGAGAGAGAGACTGGGAGTGTGAGAGAGAGAGATTGGGAGTGTGAGAGAGAGAGAGACTGGGAGTGAGAGAGAGAGAGATTGGGAGTGTGAGAGAGAGAGAGACTGGGAGTGTGAGAGAGAGAGATTGGGAGTGTGAGAGAGAGAGATTGGGAGTGTGAGAGAGAGAGATTGGGAGTGTGAGAGAGAGAGATTGGGAGTGTGGGAGAGAGATTGGGAGTGTGAGGGAGAGAGATTGGGAGTGAGAGAGAGAGAGATTGGGAGTGTGAGAGAGAGAGATTGGGAGTGTGAGAGAGAGAGACTGGGAGTGAAAGAGAGAGAGACTGGGAGTGACAGAGAGAGAGATTGGGAGTGTGAGAGAGAGAGATTGGGAGTATGAGAGAGAAAGAGTTTGGGAGTGTGAGAGAGAGAGATTGGGAGTGTGAGAGTGAGAGACTGGGAGTGCGAGAGAGAGATTGTGAGTGTGAGAGAGAGAGATTGGGAGTGTGAGAGAGAGAGACTGGGAGTGTGAGAGAGAGAGATTGGGAGTGAGAGAGAGAGAGATTGGGAGTGTGAGAGAGAGAGAGATTGGGAGTGTGAGAGAGAGAGATTGGGAGTGTGAGAGATTGGGAGTGTGTGAGAGAGATTGGGAGTGTGAGAGGGAGAGAGATTGGGAGTGTGAGAGGGAGAGATTGGGATTGAGAGAGAGAGAGAGAGACTGAGAGTGTGAGAGAGAGAGACTGGGAGTGTGAGAGAGAGAAAGATTGGGAGTGTGAGAGAGAGAGATTGGGAGTGTGAGAGAGAGAGACTGGGAGTGTGTGAGAGAGACTGGGAGTGTGAGAGAGAGGCTGGGAGTGTGTGAGAGAGACTGGGAGTGTGAGAGAGAGAGATTGGGAGTGTGAGTGAGAGAGATTGGGAGTGTGAGAGAGAGAGCTTGGGAGTGTGAGATAGAGAGAGATTGGTAATGTGTGAGAGAGAAAGATTGGGAGTGTGAGAGAGAGAGAGATTGGGAGTGTGAGAGAAAGATTGGGAGTGTGAGAGAGAGAGATTGGGAGTGTGAGAGAGAGAGATTGGGAGTGTGAGAGAGAGAGATTGGGAGTGTGGGAGAGAGATTGGGAGTGTGAGAGAGAGAGATTGGGAGTGAGAGAGAGAGAGATTGGGAGTGTGAGAGAGAGATTGGGAGTGTGAGAGAGAGAGACTGGGAGTGAGAGAGAGAGAAAGGTTGGGAGTGTGAGAGAGAGGGAGATTGGGAGTGTGAGAGAGAGAGACTGGGAGTCTGTGAGAGAGAGAGATTGGGAGTGAGAGAGAGAGACTGGGAGTGTGAGAGAGAGAAAGATTGGGAGTGTGAGAGAGAGAGAGATTGTGAGTGTGAGAGAGAGAGACTGGGATTGTGTGAGAGAGACTGGGAGTGTGAGAGAGAGACTGGGAGTGTGTGAGAGAGACTGGGAGTGTGAGAGAGAGAGACTGGGAGTGAGAGAGTGAGAGATTGGGAGTGTGAGAGAGAGAGAGACTGGGAGTGTGAGAGAGAGAGATTGGGAGTGTGAGAGAGAGAGATTGGGAGTGTGAGAGAGAGAGATTGGGAGTGAGAGAGAGAGAGATTGGGAGTGTGAGAGAGAGAGATTGGGAGTGTGATAGAGAGAGAGATTGGGAGTGAGAGAGAGAGAGTTTGGGAGTGTGAGAGAGAGAGAGATTGGGAGTGTGAGAGAGAGAGACTGGGAGTGTGTGAGAGAGAGAGATTGGGAGTGAGAGAGAGAGAGATTGGGAGTGTGAGAGAGAGAGATATTGGGAGTGTGAGAGAGAGAGACAGAGTGAGAGAGAGAGAGATTGGGAGTGTGAGAGAGAGAGATTGGGAGTGTGAGAGAGAGAGATTGGGAGTGTGAGAGAGAGAGAGATTGGGAGTGTGAGAGAGAGAGAGATTGGGAGTGAGAGAGAGAGAGATTGGGAGTGTGAGGGAGAGAGATTGGGAGTGTGAGAGAGAGAGATTGGGATTGTGAGAGAGAGAGATTGGGAGTCTGGGAGAGAGATTGGGAGTGTGAGTGAGAGAGATTGGGAGTGAGAGAGAGAGAGATTGGGAGTGTAAGAGAGAGAGATTGGGAGTGAGAGAAAGAGAGACTGGGAGTGAGAGAGAGAGAGAGTGGGAGTGAGAGAGAGAGAGATTGGGAGTGTGAGAGAGAGAGAGATTGGGAGTGTGAGAGAGAGAGAGTTTGGGAGCGTGAGAGAGAGATTGGGAGTGTGAGAGAGAGAGACTGGGAGTGTGAGAGAGAGAGATTGGGAGTGTGAGAGAGAGAGACTGGGAGTGTGAGAGAGAGAGACTGGGAGTGTGAGAGAGAGAAAGATTGGGAGTGTGAGAGAGAGTGTTTGGGAGTGTGAGAGAGAGAGACTGGGAGTGTGTGAGAGAGACTGGGAGTGTGAGAGAGAGGCTGGGAGTGTGTGAGAGAGACTGGGAGTGTGAGAGAGAGAGACTGGGAGTGAGAGAGAGAGATTGGGAGTGTGAGAGAGAGAGATTGGGAGTGTGAGTGAGAGAGATTGGGAGTGTGAGAGAGAGAGCTTGGGAGTGTGAGATAGAGAGAGATTGGTAATGTGTGAGAGAGAAAGATTGGGAGTGTGAGAGAGAGAGAGATTGGGAGTGTGAGAGAGAGATTTGGAGTGTGAGAGAGAGAGATTGGGAGTGTGAGAGAGAGAGATTGGGAGTGTGAGAGAGAGAGATTGGGAGTGTGGGAGAGAGATTGGGAGTCTGAGAGAGAGAGATTGGGAGTGAGAGAGAGAGAGATTGGGAGTGTGAGAGAGAGCGATTGGGAGTGTGAGGGAGAGAGACTGGGAGTGAGAGAGAGAGAAAGATTGGGAGTGTGAGAGAGAGGGAGATTGGGAGTGTGAGAGAGAGAGACTGGGAGTGTGTGAGATAGAGAGATTGGGAGTGAGAGAGAGAGACTGGGAGTGTGAGAGAGAGAAAGATTGGGAGTGTGAGAGAGTGAGAGATTGGGAGTGTGTGAGAGAGAGATTGGGAGTGTGAGAGATTGGGAGTGTGAGAGGGAGAGAGATTGGGAGTGTGAGAGGGAGAGATTGGGATTGAGAGAGAGAGAGATAGAGGCTGAGAGTGTGAGAGAGAGAGAGACTGGGAGTGTGAGAGAGAGAGATTGGGAGTGTGAGAGAGAGAGAGATTGGGAGTGTGAGAGAGAGAGATTGGGAGTGTGAGAGAGAGATTGGGAGTGTGAGAGAGAGAGATTGGGAGTGTGAGAGAGAGAGATTGGGAGTGTGGGATAGAGATTGGGAGTGCGAGAGAGAGAGATTGGGAGTGAGAGAGAGAGAGATTGGGAGTGTGAGAGAGAGAGATTGGGAGTGTGATAGAGAGAGGCTGGGAGTGAAAGAGAGAGAGACTGGGAGTGAGAGAGAGAGAGATTGGGAGTGTGATAGAGAGAGAGACTGGGAGTGTGAGAGAGAGAGAGTTTGGGAGTGTGAGAGAGAGAGATTGTGAGTGTGAGAGAGAGAGACTGGGAGTGTGAGAGAGAGATTGGGAGTGTGAGAGAGAGAGATTGGGAGTGTGAGAGAGAGAGGCTGGGAGTGTGAGAGAGAGAGATTGGGAGTGAGAGAGAGAGAGATTGGGAGTGAGAGAGAGAGAGAGATTGGGAGTGTGAGAGAGAGAGAGAGATTGGGAGTGTGTGAGAGAGAGAGATTGGGAGTGTGAGAGAGAGAGATTGGGAGTGTGAGAGATTGGGAGTGTGTGAGAGAGATTGGGAGTGTGAGAAGGAGAGAGATTGGGAGTGTGAGAGAGAGAGACTGGGATTGTGTGAGAGAGACTGGGAGTGTGAGAGAGAGGCTGGGAGTGTGTGAGAGAGACTGGGAGTGTGAGAGAGAGAGACTGGGAGTGAGAGAGAGAGAATGGGAGTGTGAGAGAGAGACAGCTTGGGAGTGTGAGAGAGAGAGAGATTGGTAATGTGTGAGAGAGAAAGATTGGGAGTGTGAGAGAGGGAGATTGGGAGTGTGAGAGAGAGAGATTAGGAGTGTGAGAGAGAGAGATTGGGAGTGTGAGAGAGAGAGATTGGGAGTGTGAGAGAGAGAGATTGGGAGTGTGAGAGAGAGAGATTGGGAGTGTGGGAGAGAGATTGGGAGTGTGAATGAGAGAGATTGGGAGTGAGAGAGAGAGAGATTGGGAGTGTGAGAGAGAGAGATTGGGAGTGAGAGAAAGAGAGACTGGGAGTGAGAGAGAGAGAGAGTGGGAGTGAGAGAGAGAGAGATTGGGAGTGTGAGAGAGAGAGAGATTGGGAGTGTGAGAGAGAGAGAGTTTGGGAGTGTGAGAGAGAGAGATTGGGAGTGTGAGAGAGAGAGACTGGGAGTGTGTGAGAGAGACTGGGAGTGTGAGAGAGAGGCTGGGAGTGTGTGAGAGAGACTGGGAGTGTGAGAGAGAGAGACTGGGAGTGAGAGAGAGAGATTGGGAGTGTGAGAGAGAGAGATTGGGAGTGTGAGTGAGAGAGATTGGGAGTGTGAGAGAGAGAGTCTGGGAGTGAGAGAGAGAGAAAGGTTGGGAGTGTGAGAGAGAGGGAGATTGGGAGTGTGAGAGAGAGAGACTGGGAGTCTGTGAGAGAGAGAGATTGGGAGTGAGAGAGAGAGACTGGGAGTGTGAGAGAGAGAAAGATTGGGAGTGTGAGAGAGAGAGAGATTGTGAGTGTGAGAGAGAGAGACTGGGATTGTGTGAGAGAGACTGGGAGTGTGAGAGAGAGACTGGGAGTGTGTGAGAGAGACTGGGAGTGTGAGAGAGAGAGACTGGGAGTGAGAGAGTGAGAGATTGGGAGTGACAGAGAGAGAGATTGGGAGTGTGAGAGAGAGAGAGATTGGGAGTGAGAGAGAGAGAGTTTGGGAGTGTGAGAGAGAGAGAGATTGGGAGTGTGAGAGAGAGAGACTGGGAGTGTGTGAGAGAGAGAGATTGGGAGTGAGAGAGAGAGAGATTGGGAGTGTGAGAGAGAGATATTGGGAGTGTGAGAGAGAGAGACGGAGTGAGAGAGAGAGAGATTGGGAGTGTGAGAGAGAGAGAGACTGTTTAAAATTAATATTGTTTATAAGTAATATTGTATATACCCAACAAATGTCAAATCGATTGACACCTACAGAATGTTGGAAAACTGTACCTTTTTGCTATGTAAGCTTTGGCAATATGGTTCTCTGTAAACTTTCATGCCAATAAAGCATTTGAACTGAACTGAACTGAACTGATTGGGAGTGTGAGAGAGAGAGATTGGGATTGTGAGAGAGAGAGATTGGGAGTGTGGGAGAGAGATTGGGAGTGTGAGTGAGAGAGATTGGGAGTGAGAGAGAGAGAGATTGGGAGTGTAAGAGAGAGAGATTGGGAGTGAGAGAAAGAGAGACTGGGAGTGAGAGAGAGAGAGAGTGGGAGTGAGAGAGAGAGAGATTGGGAGTGTGAGAGAGAGAGAGATTGGGAGTGTGAGAGAGAGAGAGTTTGGGAGCGTGAGAGAGAGATTGGGAGTGTGAGAGAGAGAGACTGGGAGTGTGAGAGAGAGAGATTGGGAGTGTGAGAGAGAGAGACTGGGAGTGTGAGAGAGAGAGACTGGGAGTGTGAGAGAGAGAAAGATTGGGAGTGTGAGGGAGAGAGATTGGGAGTGTGAGAGAGAGAGACTGGGAGTGTGTGAGAGAGACTGGGAGTGTGAGAGAGAGGCTGGGAGTGTGTGAGAGAGACTGGGAGTGTGAGAGAGAGAGACTGGGAGTGAGAGAGAGAGATTGGGAGTGTGAGAGAGAGAGATTGGGAGTGTGAGTGAGAGAGATTGGGAGTGTGAGAGAGAGAGCTTGGGAGTGTGAGATAGAGAGAGATTGGTAATGTGTGAGAGAGAAAGATTGGGAGTGTGAGAGAGAGAGAGATTGGGAGTGTGAGAGAGAGATTGGGAGTGTGAGAGAGAGAGATTGGGAGTGTGAGAGAGAGAGATTGGGAGTGTGAGAGAGAGAGATTGGGAGTGTGGGAGAGAGATTGGGAGTCTGAGAGAGAGAGATTGGGAGTGAGAGAGAGAGAGATTGGGAGTGTGAGAGAGAGCGATTGGGAGTGTGAGGGAGAGAGACTGGGAGTGAGAGAGAGAGAAAGATTGGGAGTGTGAGAGAGAGGGAGATTGGGAGTGTGAGAGAGAGAGACTGGGAGTGTGTGAGATAGAGAGATTGGGAGTGAGAGAGAGAGACTGGGAGTGTGAGTGAGAGAAAGATTGGGAGTGTGAGAGAGAGAGAGATTGGGAGTGTGTGAGAGAGAGATTGGGAGTGTGAGAGATTGGGAGTGTGAGAGGGAGAGAGATTGGGAGTGTGAGAGGGAGAGATTGGGATTGAGAGAGAGAGAGAGAGAGGCTGAGAGTGTGAGAGAGAGAGAGACTGGGAGTGTGAGAGAGAGAGATTGGGAGTGTGAGAGAGAGAGAGATTGGGAGTGTGAGAGAGAGAGATTGGGAGTGTGAGAGAGAGATTGGGAGTGTGAGAGAGAGAGATTGGGAGTGTGAGAGAGAGAGATTGGGAGTGTGGGATAGAGATTGGGAGTGCGAGAGAGAGAGATTGGGAGTGAGAGAGAGAGAGATTGGGAGTGTGAGAGAGAGAGATTGGGAGTGTGATAGAGAGAGGCTGGGAGTGAAAGAGAGAGAGACTGGGAGTGAGAGAGAGAGAGATTGGGAGTGTGAGAGAGAGAGAGACTGGGAGTGTGAGAGAGAGAGAGTTTGGGAGTGTGAGAGAGAGAGATTGTGAGTGTGAGAGAGAGAGACTGGGAGTGTGAGAGAGAGATTGGGAGTGTGAGAGAGAGAGATTGGGAGTGTGAGAGAGAGAGGCTGGGAGTGTGAGAGAGAGAGATTGGGAGTGAGAGAGAGAGATTGGGAGTGTGAGAGAGAGAGAGATTGGGAGTGTGAGAGAGAGAGAGATTGGGAGTGTGTGAGAGAGAGAGATTGGGAGTGTGAGAGAGAGAGATTGGGAGTGTGAGAGATTGGGAGTGTGTGAGAGAGATTGGGAGTGTGAGAAGGAGAGAGATTGGGAGTGTGAGAGAGAGAGACTGGGATTGTGTGAGAGAGACTGGGAGTGTGAGAGAGAGGCTGGGAGTGTGTGAGAGAGACTGGGAGTGTGAGAGAGAGAGACTGGGAGTGAGAGAGAGAGAATGGGAGTGTGAGAGAGAGAGAGCTTGGGAGTGTGAGAGAGAGAGAGATTGGTAATGTGTGAGAGAGAAAGATTGGGAGTGTGAGAGAGGGAGATTGGGAGTGTGAGAGAGAGAGATTAGGAGTGTGAGAGAGAGAGATTGGGAGTGTGAGAGAGAGAGATTGGGAGTGTGAGAGAGAGAGATTGGGAGTGTGAGAGAGAGAGATTGGGAGTGTGGGAGAGAGATTGGGAGTGTGAATGAGAGAGATTGGGAGTGAGAGAGAGAGAGATTGGGAGTGTGAGAGAGAGAGATTGGGAGTGAGAGAAAGAGAGACTGGGAGTGAGAGAGAGAGAGAGTGGGAGTGAGAGAGAGAGAGATTGGGAGTGTGAGAGAGAGAGAGATTGGGAGTGTGAGAGAGAGAGAGTTTGGGAGTGTGAGAGAGAGAGATTGGGAGTGTGAGAGAGAGAGACTGGGAGTGTGAGAGAGAGAGATTGGGAGCGTGAGAGAGAGAGAGATTGGGAGTGTGAGAGAGAGAGACTGGGAGTGTGAGAGAGAGAGACTGGGAGTGTGAGAGAGAGAAAGATTGGGAGTGTGAGAGAGAGAGATTGGGAGTGTGAGAGAGAGAGACTGGGAGTGTGTGAGAGAGACTGGGAGTGTGAGAGAGAGGCTGGGAGTGTGTGAGAGAGACTGGGAGTGTGAGAGAGAGAGACTGGGAGTGAGAGAGAGAGATTGGGAGTGTGAGAGAGAGTGATTGGGAGTGTGAGTGAGAGAGATTGGGAGTGTGAGAGAGAGAGCTTGGGAGTGTGAGAGAGAGAGAGATTGGGAGTGTGAGAGAGAGATTGGGAGTGTGAGAGAGAGAGATTGGGAGTGTGAGAGAGAGAGATTGGGAGTGTGAGAGAGAGAGATTGGGAGTGTGGGAGAGAGATTGGGAGTGTGAGAGAGAGAGATTGGGAGTGAGAGAGAGAGAGATTGGGAGTGTGAGAGAGAGATATTGGGAGTGTGAGAGAGAGAGACTGGGAGTGAGAGAGAGAAAGATTGGGAGTGTGAGAGAGAGGGAGATTGGGAGTGTGAGAGAGAGAGACTGGGAGTGTGTGAGAGAGAGAGATTGGGAGTGAGAGAGAGAGACTGGGAGTGTGAGAGAGAGAAAGATTGGGAGTGTGAGAGAGAGAGAGATTGTGAGTGTGAGAGAGAGAGACTGGGATTGTGTGAGAGAGACTGGGAGTGTGAGAGAGAGACTGGGAGTGTGTGAGAGAGACTGGGAGTGTGAGAGAGAGAGACTGGGAGTGAGAGAGAGAGAGATTGGGAGTGTGAGAGAGAGAGAGACTGGGAGTGTGAGTACGAGAGATTGGGAGTGTGAGAGAGAGAGATTGGGAGTGTGGGAGAGAGATTGGGAGTGTGAGAGAGAGAGATTGGGAGTGAGAGAGAGAGAGATTGGGAGTGTGAGAGAGAGAGATTGGGAGTGTGAGAGAGAGAGAGATTGTGAGTGAGAGAGAGAGAGATTGGGAGTGTGAGAGAGAGAGAGATTGGGAGTGTGAGAGAGAGAGACTGGGAGTGTGTGAGAGAGAGAGATTGGGAGTGAGAGAGAGAGAAATTGGGAGTGTGAGAGAGAGGGATATTGGGAGTGTGAGAGAGAGACTGGGAGTGAGAGAGAGAGAGATTGGGAGTGTGAGAGAGAGAGATTGGGAGTGTGAGAGAGAGAGATTGGGAGTGTGAGAGAGAGAGATTGGGAGTGTGAGAGAGAGAGAGATTGGGAGTGAGAGAGAGAGAGATTGGGAGTGTGAGAAAGAGAGATTGGGAGTGTGAGAGAGAGAGATTGGGAGTGTGAGAGAGAGAGAGATTGGGAGTGAGAGAGAGAGAGATTGGGAGTGTGAGAGAGAGAGAGATTGTGAGTGAGAGAGAGAGAGATTGTGAGTGTGAGAGAGAGAGATTGGGAGTGTGAGAGAGATCGATTGGGAGTGTGAGAGAGAGAGAGTTTGGAGTGTGAGAGAGAGAGATTGGGAGTGTGAGAGTGAGAGACTGGGAGTGTGAGAGAGAGAGATTGGGAGTGTGAGAGAGAGAGACTGGGAGTGTGAGAGAGAGAGAGATTGGGAGTGAGAGAGAGAGAGATTGGGAGTGTGAGACAGAGAGAGATTGGGAGTGTGAGAGAGAGAGATTGGGAGTGTGAGAGATTGGGAGTGTGTGAGAGAGATTGGGAGTGTGAGAGGGAGAGAGATTGGGAGTGTCAGAGGGAGAGATTGGGATTGAGAGAGAGAGAGAGAGAGACTGAGAGTATGAGAGAGAGAGAGACTGGGAGTGTGAGAGAGAGAGATTGGGAGTGTGAGAGAGAGAGAGACTTGGAGTGTGAGAGAGAGAGAGAGATTGGGAGTGTGAGAGAGAGACTGGGAGTGTGAGAGAGAGAAAGATTCGGAGTGTGAGAGAGAGAGATTGGGAGTGTGAGAGAGAGAGACTGGGAGTGTGTGAGAGAGACTGGGAGTGTGAGAGAGAGACTGGGAGTGTGTGAGAGAGACTGGGAGTGTGGGAGAGAGAGACTGGGAGTGAGAGAGAGAGAGAGTGAGACAGAGAGAGACAGAGACAGAGAGAGAGAGAGACTGAGAGAGAGACTGAGAGGGAGAGAGACATAGAGAGAGAGAGAGAGACGGAGAGAGAGCTGAGAGCGCGAAATTTGAATGAAGGGAAACGGCTGAAAGGAGAAAAGGAGCAAAGAGAGGTAACTGCACCTAGAGAGAGGGAGACGGAGCGAGAGAGCGTGAGAGAGACAGAGGAGAGGAAACACCAGCCGAAGAGAAAAAGCTGGAGAGAGAGAGAAACAGAGGCCTGAACCGCGAGACCGGGAGGAGCAGCCCGAACCAGGACAGTAAATAAGAGGCCTGGGGAAGGTGAACCCGAGAACGCGAGGCCCAGAGACCGCGGGATCGGAGACCGGGAGGAGCGGCCCGAACCGGGAAAACGAGTAAGAGGCCTGGGGAGGGCGAACCCGAGACCGCGAGGTCGGAGAACGGGAGGAGCGGCCCGAATCGGGAAAACGAGTAAGAGGCCTGGGGAGGGTGAACCCGAGACCGCGAGGTCGGAGAACGGGAGGAGCGACCCGAACCGGGAAAACGAGTAAGAGGCCTGGGGAGGGTGAACCCGAGACCGCGAGGTCGGAGAACGGGAGGAGCGGCCCGAACCGGGAAAACGAGTAAGAGGCCTGGGGAGGGTGAACCCGAGACCGCGAGGCCCAGAGACCGCGGGAACGGAGACCGGGAGACCAGGGCAGAAAACAGCCTGGTGAGTCAAAAAACCCGGGGGCCTGAGACCGACACGACGACGCGAGGAGATCCGCCCAGAGCGCGGAGAGCGAATGAGTCCGGGGCACGGAGAGTGGACGAGTTTGGAACACGGAGAGAGAGAGCGAGTCCGAGACCCGGAGAACGAGTGAGAGAGTCGGAAGAGAAAAAAAAAAAACCGGAGAAATAAGTTTTGCCTAATTCTACCTAAGTTTCATTTTAGTTAAAGTTAGTTCGGAAAAAGTTTAATTTTATTTAAATTTAGTTCGAAAAAAACCTGAAAAAAGAACAACAAACCCGCGAGGAAAAGGAATAGAAACCCGAGAGAAACGATAAACTACCCGAACCAAGAGCCTGTGAGAGAAAGAGAAAGATAAACCTTTAAGAGCAGCTATATCAAAGATGAACCCCTGAAAAACTCCCAATTTTGGACCTAAAAGTGGGCTAAGGTGGAACACGACACAAAAAAGAGAAAAAAAAAAGATATCTATCTGAGACAAAAAACAAACGACTACAATGAGCAGGGAAATGATATATCCTGAGCAATGCACAAAAAATAAAGCAAAGGAAAAATACAAGTACACAACACTAAAAAATAACCCAGAGATCCTCTACGTTGACTATACCACACACAAAGGGACTAAGCTGAAGAACAACATCATATTCTACACCGAATACGTCACCTCCTGGAAGGAGACTTTCCAAAAACACTACGCATACGTCTCCAGTGAAGGTATTGGCAGTGGAGGCAGACTGAAAATATGTAAAGATGGAAACCTAGATAAAGATGACCCCCTGCTAACCATAAGCTACTACAACAAAAATAGAAAGATCATGATACAGGGGAATGTGGAAAATCTGGACTCCTTCGAAAAGGAATTCCCCCAGTTGAAAACTAAGGCAAACACAAAGAGGACCAATGGACAGGAAGCAAAAGAGAGTCGAACAGAGGATGATGAGAGCCAAGTGGAGGAAGAAGAAGAGAGACCAGCAGAGGAAAACACCTCCCTGTCCATCTCCACCCCCCCCCACACCTCTCAACGAAAACAAAATGATGAAAGAGAATCTGGCCAAACTAGAACTTGATTTCAACGAATACAGAGAAACACTGGCCAAGAATCTGAAGGAGGAATTCAAACAGCTAAAAACGGAACACGAGTCCACCACCCACAAGCTGAGAAAGACCATAGAGGAGCAAAGAAATGAGATCAAAGAACTCCGTACTCAACTAAACAAAACGAAGGAGACCGTAGAAAGGCTCAGCAGGCAACACAAACCTCTTAAGGTCCAAAAACCTGAGGACACAAAAACAACACACACAAGGACACAGAACCCGCCGGATGCCACCCCACACGAAGACACAACGAAAGCCACAAACCCCGCTCCAACCAGCCCTCAGTCGAATCATGCCCAGACTACTGCTACCCAGTCCTCACACACAGGAACACAAAAACCGACAGATACCCCCCCAAACGAGGACACACCGAAAGCCCCAAACCCCGCTCCTGCCACACAACATATCCCAGAAACCCAGCCAACAACCAGCCACCAGGCGAGTCCTACCCAGACTACTGTTACCCAGTCTGAAAAACCAGCCCCTCAGGCGGTCCTGCTGACCGACTCCAACGGAAAGTTCCTGGACCCCCAGAGGCTGTTCCCAGACCATCAAGTCCTGAAAAAATGGTGCAGCAACACAGACCAAGCAATGAAGATCCTGAACAAAGAATCCCTTGGAAGCCCCAAATGGATTGTGATCCACACAGGCACGAGCGACCTACGCACCCTACAGGAAGGCACTGCTAGGGCGGTGAGCAGGATGGCGGAAAAGGCCAGCAGGGAATTCCCCGAGGCGCGGATCGTGATCTCCACACTACTGCCCAGAAAGGACACCCCAGCCTATATAATCCACAACACCAACAGGGAGATCGACACGAGATGTTCTGTCCTCCCCAACGTCTCCCTGGCCCATCATCCAAACATCAACACAAGGGACCTCTATGACGAAATACATCTACTCAAACAGCGGATGTGGGTCTTCGCAAGAAACCTCATAAACACTGCCAAAAGACGCAGCCCTCCCACCCCCTCTACCATTGGGAGCCCAAACAGGACCACCAATGTCCCCCACCCCCCATTACAAAACCAACAACAGAACCGTGCTTTTATACCTGACCCAAGACCCCCCTCTAGACCACAGACTGTAGAACAAGAACTGAGAAAGATCATGACGATGCTGAACAGCCTGATAGAAAGCCGGAGAAATTATTAATATTGTTATTTATCAGTATCATTATTGTTATCTTATCAGTATTATTACTATTATTAGATAGATATATGTGCATGCCTCATGAAATTTATACTAAATCATCATTTAGCATTATAGAAAATAGTGTTTCCACACTCATCCCACAAAATAGGTCCATTTTATTTCGTTTTATTGAACTATATAAATGCGTTCTTTCCACATAAGCTGCTGGAATATCCAGGGCCTCCGCTCCTCAACTTTTGGGATGAAGAGTACAGACCCTGAATTCCTAAAAGCTATAAAAGACATTGATATAATTGTGTTAACAGAAACATGGTGCCAAAAGGACGTGCCGACCCACTGTCCTCCAATGTACCATGAAATCATTGTGCCCTCAGTAAAGAACACTAAAACACGCAAGGGCAGAACCTCCGGGGGAATATTGGTGTGGTATAAGGGAGAACTGGACAAACACATCTCACCGGTAAAACAGGGAAAATCACACGTATGGCTAAAACTAGATAAAAATATAGGAATAGCAAAAAAAGATGTTTACTTATGTGCGATCTACATACCTCCAATAGAATCGCCATATTTCGAAGAGGAGTTATTTGATACTCTCCACATGGAAATCAGCCATTTCCAGGCCCAAGGAAAGGTGATAATATGTGGGGACCTAAATGCAAGGACCGGTTGTGAACCTGACTTCATAGACCCACAGGGAAACAACCATGTGTTTGGCCAGACCCCTTTAGATGTCACACCAGCCATCGCAAATCGGAACAACCTTGATCGTGAAATAAATAAAAGCGGTAGGGAGGTAGTGCAACTCTGCCGAGCCTTAGGCCTGTACATAGTTAACGGTAGGTTCAGAGGGGACTCCCTAGGGAGACTCACATACTCCTCAACTCTTGGGTCTAGTGTGGTGGACTATACAATCACTGACCTGGACCCCTGCGATATCAACTCATTCACTGTCAGGCAGCAATCCCCCCTCTCAGACCATAACCAAATAAATATGTACCTTAAACTTTCTGCCCAAACTACAGACACGAAAAAGGAACCCAGTAAGCTCCATAAAATAAACCAGACATACAGATGGGCCCCAGACAGTGGAGAAAAATTCATCACAGCACTAAAGTCACCTGATCTCACAAGTAAAATATCAAAATTTAAAGAAAACCCATACGAGATCACCAGAGATGGTGTAAACATGGCCATAAAGGATATAAATATGATCTTCCATGAGGCAGCTGTAAAAGCCGACCTTGTGAAACAGAAGAGGAAGCGTCACAAAAGACAAAATAAAAATAAGAAATGGTTTGACCACGAATGCAAAAATGCCAGAAAAGACCTGAGAAAAATATCAAACCAAAAGCATCGCCAACCAAACAATCCGGACCTATGTACTAGATACAATGAAACCCTCAAAAGATATAAACACACCATTAGGAACAAAACACAAAACTATACCCACAAAATACTCGAAGAAATTGAAAACTCCACCAATCCAAAACAATTCTGGGAAATGTGGAATAACCTGAGTACAACACAATTGCAAGCATTACCAATCCAAGATGGCGACATCTGGAGAACACATTTTGAAAACCTCTACAAAGACATCCCAATAAACGAAACAAACCCAAGTCAACATCAGGTCACAGAAAAACTCCACACATTAGAAGCAACAATTAAAGACAACCAAAACCCTCTAGACTCCCCAATCACATGGAAAGAACTGGCCACAAAAACAAAATCTCTCCACCTAAAGAAAGCCTGTGGCCCAGACAACATCAAAAATGAAATGCTCAAGTTCAGCAATATGGAGATGCAGGGTGCGGTACTCAAATTATTCAACATCATATTACGTTCAGGCTGTTTTCCCGATATCTGGTGCCAAGGACTAATCTCCCCCATATATAAAAGTGGAAACAAATCAGACCCAAATAACTACCGCGGCATCTGTGTCAACAGTTGTCTAGGGAAGTTATTCTGCAGTATTCTAAATAGTAGATTACTTGATTTTCTTAACAAACATAATATCCTCAGAAAAAACCAAATAGGCTTTCTTCCAAAACACCGCACCGCCGACCATATCTATACCCTTCACACCCTCATTGAAAAACATATACACCAAACAAAAAATGGGAAAATATTCGCCTGTTTCATCGACTTCAAGAAAGCCTTTGACTCTATATGGCACGAAGGGCTCTATTATAAACTTCTTCAGTGTGGAATAGGGGGCAAAGTCTATGACCTTATTAAATCAATGTATCTGAAAAACAAATGCGGGGTCAAAATTGGAGACAAACGCACCGATTTCTTCACCCAGAGAAGAGGCGTCCGACAGGGCTGCAATTTGAGCCCGACCCTGTTCAACATATACATAAATGAATTAGCAGACATGCTGGAGCAAAGCGAGTCACCAGGTCTCCGTCTCCTGGATGGAGAAGTGAAATCCCTGTTCTATGCGGATGACCTGGTTCTGCTGTCTCCCACAGAACAGGGATTACAGCAACAACTAGACCTACTCGACAAATACTGCCAAAATTGGGCTCTAACAGTAAATCTAAAGAAAACCAACATCATGATTTTTCAAAAAAGGCCCAGATGTCAGGAAAACAAATACCAGTTTACCCTCAGTGATACCACTATAGGACACACTATGAGCTACACCTACCTTGGTCTAACTATTACAGCATCAGGGAGCTTCAGCATAGCAGTGAATGCACTAAAAGAAAAAGCCCGAAGAGCCCTATATGCAATAAAAAGAAAATTCTACAACATCCAAATCCCAATCAAAATCTGGCTCAAAATATTTGACAGCATAATCCTGCCCATTGCACTGTACGGTAGTGAAGTATGGGGCCCGCTAAATCACCAAAGCTACACTAAATGGGAAAAACACACAATAGAAGCCCTACATGCAGAATTCTGCCGAAGCATCCTTCGCACCCAAAGAAAAACGCCAACAAATGCATGCAGAGCCGAACTAGGCAGATACCCACTGATAATAAACATCCAAAAACGAGCACTAAACTTCCTAAATCACCTCAAATCTAGCTCCCCAGACACCCTTCATTTCAAAGCCTTTCAGACCCAAGAGCTAAACCCAGAAAAGAGTCCCCTGAGTCAGCTGCTACTGAAACTAAGTACTCAGCCGGACCCTGACCAGCCCCAGACCAACACAGCCGTCCAAACACCAATCCGAGTGAACCAAATCATTAAAAAATGCAAAGAAACCTACCTGGAACATTGGAACAAAATAACCGAAAGCCAAAGCAGATTAGAATGTTACCGGGCCCTAAAAAGAGAATATAAACTGGCAGACTACCTCACGACCATCAGAGACACAAAACAGAGACAGACCCTCACCAGGTACAGACTAAGCGACCACCAACTGGAAATTGAAAAAGACAGATACAAGAAATCCTGGCAGCCTAGAGAGAATAGAATATGCGATCAATGTCTGGCCGGCGAGGTTGAAACAGAGATGCATTTCCTCCTAAAATGCGAAAAATTCAACACATCAAGAAACATATTATTCAACAAGCTAAGCCAAACAACCCCAGATTTCAAGGAATTGGATGACCTGTCAAAATTGAGATTAGTCCTGGGAGAAGGAGACAGACCATACCTTGGGGCCAAATATGTAACAACATGTCACAACCTGAGGACTGTTTAAAATTAAGACAGTTTAAAATTAATATTGAACGTACCAAATGAAGTACAAAGACTGTTTAAAATTAATATTGTTTAAAAGTAATATTGTATGTACCCAACAAATGTCAAATCGATTGACACCTACAGAATGTTGGAAAACTGTACCTTTTTGCTATGTAAGCTTTGGCAATATGGTTCTCTGTAAACTTTCATGCCAATAAAGCATTTGAATTGAATTGAATTGAATTGAATTGAATTGAATTGAATTGAATTGAGATTGGGAGTGTGAGAGAGAGAGAGCTTGGGAGTGTGAGAGAGAGAGAGATTGGTAATGTGTGAGAGGGAGAGATTGGGAGCATGAGAGAGAGAGATAGGGAGTGTGAGAGAGAGAGATTGGGAGTGTGAGAGAGAGAGATTGGGAGTGTGGGAGAGAGATTGGGAGTGTGAGAGAGAGAGATTGGGAGTGAGAGAGAGAGAGATTGGGAGTGTGAGAGAGAGAGATTGGGAGTGTGAGAGAGAGAGACTGGGAGTGAGAGAGAGAGAGACTGGGAGTGAGAGAGAGAGAGATTGGGAGTGTGAGAGAGAGAGATTGGGCGTGTGAGAGAGAGTGAGTTTGGGAGTGTGAGAGAGAGAGAGATTGGGAGTCTGAGAGGGAGAGAGATTGGGAGTGTGAGAGGGAGAGATTGGGAGTGAGAGAGAGAGAGAGAGAGACTGGGAGTGTGAGACAGAGAAATGCATTTCCTCCTAAAATGCGAAAAATTCAACACATCAAGAAACATATTATTCAACAAGCTAAGCCAAACAACCCCAGATTTCAAGGAATTGGATGACCTGTCAAAATTGAGATTAGTCCTGGGAGAAGGAGACAGACCATACCTTGGGGCCAAATATGTAACAACATGTCACAACCTGAGGACTGTTTAAAATTAAGACTGTTTAAAATTAATATTGAACGTACCAAATGAAGTAGAAAGACTGTTTAAAATTAATATTGTTTAAAAGTAATATTGTATGTACCCAACAAATGTCAAATCGATTGACACCTACAGAATGTTGGAAAACTGTACCTTTTTGCTATGTAAGCTTTGGCAATATGGTTCTCTGTAAACTTTCATGCCAATAAAGCATTTGAATTGGAGAGATTGGGAGTGAGAGAGAGAGAGAGATTGGGAGCGCGAAAGAGAGAGAGACTTGGAGTGTGAGAGAGAGATTGGGAGTGTGAGAGAGAGAGATTGGTAGTGTGAGAGAGAGAAAGATTGGGAGTGTGAGAGAGAGAGAGATTGGGAGTGTGAGAGAGAGAGATTGGGAGTGTGAGAGAGAGATTGGGAGTGTGAGAGAGAGAGATTGGGAGTGTGAGAGAGAGAGATTGGGAGTGTGAGAGAGAGACACTGGGAGTGATAGAGAGAGAGAGACTGGGAGTGAGAGAGAGAGAGATTGGGAGTGTGAGAGTGAGAGACTGGGAGTGTGAGAGAGAGAGTTTGGGAGTGTGAGAGAGAGAGACTGGGAGTGTGAGAGAGAGAGAGATTGGGAGTGAGAGAGAGAGAGATTGGGAGTGTGAGACAGAGAGAGATTGGGAGTGTGAGAGAGAGAGATTGGGAGTGTGAGAGATTGGGAGTGTGTGAGAGAGATTGGGAGTGTGAGAGGGAGAGAGATTGGGAGTGTGAGAGGGAGAGATTGGGATTGAGAGAGAGAGAGAGACTGAGAGTATGAGAGAGAGAGAGACTGGGAGTGTGAGACAGAGAGATTGGGAGTGTGAGAGAGAGAGAGAGACTTGGAGTGTGAGAGAGAGAGAGAGATTGGGAGTGTGAGAGAGAGACTGGGAATGTGAGAGAGAGAAAGATTTGGAGTGTGAGAGAGAGAGATTGGGAGTGTGAGAGAGAGAGACTGGGAGTGTGTGAGAGAGACTGGGAGTGTGAGAGAGAGACTGGGAGTGTGTGAGAGAGACTGGGAGTGTGGGAGAGAGAGACTGGGAGTGAGAGAGAGAGAGATTGGGAGTGTGAGAGAGAGAGAGCTTGGGAGTGTGAGAGAGAGAGAGATTGGTAATGTGTGAGAGAGAGAGATTGGGAGCATGAGAGAGAGAGATTGGGAGTGTGAGAGAGAGAGATTGGGAGTGTGAGAGAGAGAGTTTGGGAGTGTGGGAGAGAGATTGGGAGTGTGAGAGAGAGAGATGGGGAGTGAGAGAGAGAGAGACTGGGAGTGAGAGACAGAGAGAGAGAGACTGGGATTGTGAGACAGAGAGAGATTGGGAGTGAGAGAGAGAGAGAGATTGGGAGTGTGTGAGAGAGAGAGACTTGGAGTGTGAGAGAGAGATTGGGAGGGTGAGAGAGAGAGATTGGTAGTGTGAGAGAGAGAAAGATTGGGAGTGAGAGAGAGAGAGAGATTGGGAGTGTGAGAGAGAGAGATTGGGAGTGTGAGAGAGAGATTGGGAGTGTGAGAGAGAGAGATTGGGAGTGTGAGAGAGAGAGACTGGGAGTGATAGAGAGAGAGAGACTGGGAGTGAGAGAGAGATTGGGAGTGTGAGAGCGAGAGAGATTGGGAGTGTGAGAGAGAGAGATTGGGAGTGTGAGAGAGAGAGATTGGGAGTGTGAGAGAGAGAGACTGGGAGTGTGAGAGAGAGATTGGGAGTGTAAGAGAGAGAGATTAGGAGTGTGAGAGAGAGAAACTGGGAGTGTGAGAGATAGACATTGGGAGTGTGAGAGAGAGAGACTGGGAGTGAGAGAGAGAGAGATTGGGAGTGTGAGAGAGAGAGAGAGACTGGGAGTGTGTGAGATAGAGAGAGACACTGGGACTGTGTGAGAGAGAGAGACTGGGAGTGTGAGAGAGAGAGAGAGAGACGGAGTGTGAGAGAGAGAGAGAGTGGGAGTGTGTGAGAGAGAGAGAGATTGGGAGTGTGAGAGAGAGAGATTGGGAGTGTGAGAGAGAGAGACTGGGAGTGTGAGAGAGAGATTGGAAGTGTGAGAGAGAGAGATTGGGAGTGTGAGAGAGAGAGACTGGGAGTGTGAGAGAGAGAGATTGGGAGTGTGAGAGAGAGAGACTGGGAGTGAGAGAGAGAGAGACTGGGAGTGAGAGAGAGAGAGATTGGGAGTGTGAGAGAGAGAGAGATTGGGAGTGTGAGAGAGAGAGAGATTGCGAGTGTGTGAGAGAGAGAGATTGGGAGTGTGAGAGAGAGAGAGATTGGGAGTGTGAGAGAGAGCGATTGGGAGTGTGAGAGAGAGAGACTGGGAGCGAGAGAGAGAGAGTTTGGGAGTGAGAGAGAGAGAGAGGCTGGGAGTGTGTGAGATAGAGAGAGACACTGGCACTGTGTGAGAGAGAGAGACTGGGAGTGTGAGAGAGAGAGAGAGAGAGACTGGAGTGTGAGAGAGAGAGAGAGTGGGAGTGTGTGAGAGGGAGAGAGAGAGTGGGAGTGTGTGAGAGAGAGAGCGAGTGGGAGTGTGTGTGAGAGAGAGAGAGAGAGAGTGGGAGTGTGAGAGAGAGAGAGAGACTGGGAGTGTGAGAGAGAGAGACTGGGAGTGTGAGAGAGAGAGAGAGACTGGCTGGCGAGGTTGAAACAGAAATGCATTTCCTCCTAAAATGCGAAAAATTCAACACATCAAGAAACATATTATTCAACAAGCTAAGCCAAACAACCCCAGATTTCAAGGAATTGGATGATCTGTCAAAATTGAGATTAGTCCTAGGAGAAGGAGACAGACCATACCTTGGGGCCAAATATGTAACAACATGTCACAACCTGAGGACTGTTTAAAAGTAAGACTGTTTAAAATTAATATTGAACGTACCAAATGAAGTAGAAAGACTGTTTAAAATTAATATTGTTTAAAAGTAATATTGTATGTACCCAACAAATGTCAAATCGATTGACACCTACAGAATGTTGGAAAATTGTACCTTTTTGCTATGTAAGCTTTGGCAATATGGTTCTCTGTAAACTTTCATGCCAATAAAGCATTTGAACTGAACTGACTGGGAGTGTGAGAGAGAGAGGCTGGGAGTGTGAGAGAGAGAGACTGGGAGTGTGACAGAGAGAGACTGGGAGTGAGAGAGAGAGAGAGAGAGAGACTGGGAGTGTGTGAGAGAGGGAGAGAGAGGGGGGTGTGAGAGAGAGAGGGAGAGAGCGAGTGGGAGTGTGTGAGAGAGAGAGAGAGAGACTGGGAGTGAGAGAGAGACTGGGAGTGAGAGAGAGAGAGAGAGAGAGTGTATGAGGGAGAGAGAGAGACTGGGAGTGTGAGAGAGAGAGAGAGAGTGTGTGAGAGAGAGAGAGAGAGACTGGGAGTGTGACAGAGAGACTGGGAGTGTGTGAGAGAGAGAGAGAGAGTGGGAGTGTGTGTGTGAGAGAGAGAGAGAAACTGGGAGTGTGTGAGAGAGAGACTGGGAGCATGAGAGAGAGAGAGAGACGGGGAGTGTGACAGAGAGAGAGATTGGGAGTGTGAGAGGGAGAGAGATTGGGAGTGTGAGAGAGAGAGATTGGGAGTGTGAGAGAGAGATTGGGAGTGAGAGAGAGAGAGATTGGGAGTGCGAGAGACTGGGAGTGTGAGAGAGAGAGACTGGGAGTGTGAGAGAGAGAGATTGGGAGTGAGAGAGAGAGAAACTGGGAGTGAGAGAGATTGGGAGTGAGAGAGAGAGAGATTGGGAGTGTGTGAGAGAGATTGGGAGTGTGAGAGGGAGAGAGATTGGGAGTGTGAGAGGGAGAGATTGGGATTGAGAGAGAGAGAGACTGAGAGTGTGAGCGAGAGAGAGATTGGGAGTGTGAGAGAGAGAGACTGGGAGTGTGAGAGAGAGAGATTGGGAGTGAGAGAGAGAGAGATTGGGAGTGTGAGAGAGAGAGAGATTGGGAGTGTGAGAGAGAGAGAGATTGGGAGTGTGAGAGAGAGAGAGATTGGGAGTGTGAGAGGGAGAGAGATTGGGAGTGTGAGAGGGAGAGATTGGGATAGAGAGAGAGAGAGAGAGAGACTGGGAGAGTGAGAGAGAGAAAGATTGGGAGTGTGAGAGAGAGAGAGATTGGGAGTGTGAGAGAGAGAGACTGGGAGTGTGTGAGAGAGACTGGGAGTGTGAGAGAGAGACTGGGAGTGTGTGAGAGAGACTGGGAGTGTGAGAGAGAGGGACTGGGAGTGAGAGAGAGAGATTGGGAGTGCGAGAGAGAGAGAGATTGGGAGTGTGAGAGAGAGAGATTGGGAGTGTGAGAGAGAAAGATTGGGAGTGTGAGAGAGAGAGATTGGGAGTGTGGGAGAGAGATTGGGAGTGCGAGAGAGAGAGATTGGGAGTGAGAGAGAGAGAGATTGGGAGTGTGAGAGAGAGAGATTGGGAGTGTGAGAGAGAGAGATTGGGAGTGTGAGAGAGAGAGACTGGGAGTGAAAGAGAGGGAGACTGCGAGTGAGAGAGAGAGAGATTGGGAGTGTGAGAGAGAGAGAAATTGGGAGTGTGAGAGAGAGAGAGTTTGGGAGTGTGAGAGAGAGAGATTGGGAGTGTAAGAGAGAGAGACTGGGAATGTGAGAGAGAGATTGGGAGTGTGAGAGAGAGAGATTGGGAGTGTGAGAGAGAGAGACTGGGAGTGTGAGAGAGAGAGACTGGGAGTGTGAGAGAGAGATTGGGAGTGTGAGAGAGAGAGATTGGGAGTGTGACAGAGAGAGACTGGGAGTGTGACAGAGAGATTGGGAATGTGAGAGAGAGAGATTGGGAGTGTGAGCGAGAGAGGCTGGGAGTGTGAGAGAGAGAGATTGGGAGTGAGAGAGAGAGAGATTGGGACTGTGAGAGAGAGAGAGATTGGGAGTGTGAGAGAGAGAGAGAGATTGGGAGTGTGAGAGAGAGAGAGATTGCGAGTGTGAGAGAGAGAGATTGGGAGTGTGAGAGATTGGGAGTGTGTGAGAGAGATTGGGAGTGTGAGAGGGAGAGATTGGGATTGAGAGAGAGAGAGATAGAGGCTGAGAGTGTGAGAGAGAGAGAGACTGGGAGTGTGAGAGAGAGAGATTGGGAGTGTGAGAGAGAGAGAGATTGGTAATGTGTGAGAGAGAAAGATTGGGAGTGTGAGAGAGAGATTGGGAGTGCGAGAGAGAGAGAGATTGGGAGTGTGAGAGAGAGAGATTGGGAGTGTGAGAGAGAGATTGGGAGTGTGAGAGAGAGAGATTGGGAGTGTGAGAGAGAGAGATTGGGAGTGTGGGAGAGAGATTGGGAGTGCGAGAGAGAGAGATTGGGAGTGAGAGAGAGAGAGATTGGGAGTGTGAGAGAGAGAGATTGGGAGTGTGAGAGAGAGAGACTGGGAGTGAAAGAGAGAGAGACTGGGAGTGAGAGAGAGAGAGATTGGGAGTGTGAGAGAGAGAGATTGGGAGTGTGAGAGAGAGAGAGTTTGGGAGTGTGAGAGAGAGATTGGGAGTGTGAGAGAGAGAGACTGGGAGTGTGAGAGAGAGATTGGGAGTGTGAGGGAGAGAGATTGGGAGTGTGAGAAAGAGAGACTGGGAGTGTGAGAGAGAGATTGGGAGTGTGAGAGAGAGAGATTGGGAGTGTGAGAGAGAGAGGCTGGGAGTGTGAGAGAGAGAGATTGGGAGTGAGAGAGAGAGAGAGATTGGGAGTGTGAGAGAGAGAGAGATTGGGAGTGTGAGAGAGAGAGACTGGGAGTGTGAGAGAGAGAGATTGGGAGTGAGAGAGAGAGAGATTGGGAGTGTGAGAGAGAGAGAGATTGGGAGTGTGAGAGAGAGAGAGATTGGGAGTGTGAGAGAGAGAGAGATTGGGAGTGTGAGAGATTGTGAGTGTTTGAGAGAGATTGGGAGTGTGAGAGGGAGAGAGATTGGGAGTGTGAGAGGGAGAGATTGGGATAGAGAGAGAGAGAGAGAGAGACTGGGAGAGTGAAGAGAGAGAAATATTGGGAGTGTGAGAGAGAGAGAGATTGGGAGTGTGAGAGAGAGAGACTGGGAGTGTGTGAGAGAGACTGGGAGTGTGAGAGAGAGACTGGGAGTGTGTGAGAGAGACTGGGAGTGTGAGAGAGAGGGACTGGGAGTGAGAGAGAGAGAGATTGGGAGTGCGAGAGAGAGAGAGATTGGGAGTGTGAGAGAGAGAGATTGGGAGTGTGAGCGAGAGAGATTGGGAGTGTGAGAGAGAGAGATTGGGAGTGTGGGAGAGAGATTGGGAGTGCGAGAGAGAGAGATTGGGAGTGAGAGAGATGAGATTGTGAGTGTGAGAGAGAGAGATTGGGAGTGTGAGAGAGAGAGTCTGGGAGTGAAAGAGAGAGAGACTGCGAGTGAGAGAGAGAGAGATTGGGAGTGTGAGAGAGAGAGAGATTGGGAGTGTGAGAGAGAGAGAGTTTGTGAGTGTGAGAGAGAGAGATTGGGAGTGTAAGAGAGAGAGACTGGGAGTGTGAGAGAGAGATTGGGAGTGTGAGAGAGAGAGATTGGGAGTGTGAGAGAGAGAGACTGGGAGTGTGAGAGAGAGAGACTGGGAGTGTGAGAGAGAGATTGGGAGTGTGAGAGAGAGAGATTGGGAGTGTGACAGAGAGAGACTGGGAGTGTGACAGAGAGATTGGAAATGTGAGAGAGAGAGATTGGGAGTGTGAGAGTGAGAGACTGGGAGTGTGAGAGAGAGAGTTTGGGAGTGTGAGAGAGAGAGACTGGGAGTGTGAGAGAGAGAGAGATTGGGAGTGAGAGAGAGAGAGATTGGGAGTGTGAGACAGAGAGAGATTGGGAGTGTGAGAGAGAGAGATTGGGAGTGTGAGAGATTGGGAGTGTGTGAGAGAGATTGGGAGTGTGAGAGGGAGAGAGATTGGGAGTGTGAGAGGGAGAGATTGGGATTGAGAGAGAGAGAGAGACTTGGAGTGTGAGAGAGAGAGAGGGATTGGGAGTGTGAGAGAGAGACTGGGAATGTGAGAGAGAGAAAGATTTGGAGTGTGAGAGAGAGAGATTGGGAGTGTGAGAGAGAGAGACTGGGAGTGTGTGAGAGAGACTGGGAGTGTGAGAGAGAGACTGGGAGTGTGTGAGAGAGACTGGGAGTGTGGGAGAGAGAGACTGGGCCACCAAATTTTGGAATCACCTACAAATGAGCAATCCCCAATGCTATCACTACGACGCCCTGAAATGCCAAGAGCTGACCATAAAGAAGAATACCCTCAGTCAATTAGTCCTGGGACTCAGTGAAGTAACTACTAACAATACTAACAATAACCAGCCCCAGGACAGTGACAGGGTAACACAAAGAATTCGACCCAACACAATCGTCGCTAAGCAAAAGGAAAAATATCTGACATATTGGGCAGAAACAACAAAAACCCAAAGCAAACTCAATTGCTACTTGGCCCTAAACAGACAATACAACATAGCTGATTACCTGACCATGGTAAAGGATAACAAACTGAGAAGAACCTTGACAAGGTACAGACTTAGCGAACATAGCCTAGCGATCGAAAAAGGCAGACACAGGCAGACCAGGCTGCCAAGAGAGGACAGGATATGCTCTCACTGCAGTCAGGGAGTGGTGGAGACAGAGATGCACTTCCTCACAGCTTGTGGAAAATATCAGGGCATCAGGGAGAATTTCTACCAAAAATTCTCACAAATATGCCCTGATTTCAGAAATCTGAATGACAACCAAAAACTCCCATTCCTACTGGGAGAGGAGAGAAGCTGTATAACACTGGCGGCGCACTATGTTACAGCTTGCCATGAACAGAGGGACAACCAGTTAACTAAGAAAAAAATATATATAAACGATGCGAATGTATATTTATACACTCAGGGATATACCTGTTTATACACTGTATGAATAGAACTGCGTTTGTGTGCTAAACCATAAATGTATTTTGATGCTTTGGCAACATAAGATGTAACTTATCATGCCAATAAAGCGATTTAAATTGTAAAAAAAAAAAAATTGAGTGTGAGAGAGAGAGAGCTTGGGAGTGTGAGAGAGAGAGAGATTGGTAATGTGTGAGAGAGAGAGATTGGGAGCATGAGAGAGAGAGATTGGGAGTGTGAGAGAGAGAGATTGGGAGTGTGAGAGAGAGAGTTTGGGAGTGTGGGAGAGAGATTGGGAGTGTGAGAGAGAGAGATGGGGAGTGAGAGAGAGAGAGACTGGGAGTGAGAGACAGAGAGAGAGAGACTGGGATTGTGAGACAGAGAGAGATTGGGAGTGAGAGAGAGAGAGAGATTGGGACTGTGTGAGAGAGAGAGACTTGGAGTGTGAGAGAGAGATTGGGAGGGTGAGAGAGAGAGATTGGTAGTGTGAGAGAGAGAAAGATTGGGAGTGAGAGAGAGCACCCAAAGAAAAACGCCAACAAATGCATGCAGAGCCGAACTAGGCAGATACCCACTGATAATAAACATCCAAAAACGAGCACTAAACTTCCTAAATCACCTCAAATCTAGCTCCCCAGACACCCTTCATTTCAAAGCCTTTCAGACCCAAGAGCTAAACCCAGAAAAGAGTCCCCTGAGTCAGCTGCTACTGAAACTATGTACTCAGCCGGACCCTGACCAGCCCCAGACCAACACAGCCGTCCAAACACCAATCCGAGTGAACCAAATCATTAAAAAATGCAAAGAAACCTACCTGGAACATTGGAACAAAATAACCGAAAGCCAAAGCAGATTAGAATGTTACCGGGCCCTAAAAAGAGAATATAAACTGGCAGACTACCTCACGACCATCAGAGACACAAAACAGAGACAGACCCTCACCAGGTACAGACTAAGCGACCACCAACTGGAAATTGAAAAAGGCAGATACAAGAAATCCTGGCAGCCTAGAGAGAATAGAATATGCGATCAATGTCTGGCTGGCGAGGTTGAAACAGAAATGCATTTCCTCCTAAAATGCGAAAAATTCAACACATCAAGAAACATATTATTCAACAAGCTAAGCCAAACAACACCAGATTTCAAGGAATTGGATGATCTGTCAAAATTGAGATTAGTCCTAGGAGAAGGAGACAGACCATACCTTGGGGCTAAATATGTAACAACATGTCACAACCTGAGGACTGTTTAAAAGTAAGACTGTTTAAAATTAATATTGAACGTACCAAATGAAGTAGAAAGACTGTTTAAAATTAATATTGTTTAAAAGTAATATTGTATATACCCAACAAATGTCAAATCGATTGACACCTACAGAATGTTGGAAAACTGTACCTTTTTGCTATGTAAGCTTTGGCAATATGGTTCTCTGTAAACTTTCATGCCAATAAAGCATTTGAACTGAACTGAACTGAACTGAACTGAGAGAGATTGGGAGTGTGAGAGAGAGAGATTGGGAGTGTGAGAGAGAGATTGGGAGTGTGAGAGAGAGAGATTGGGAGTGTGAGAGAGAGAGACTGGGAGTGATAGAGAGAGAGAGACTGGGAGTGAGAGAGAGAGAGATTGGGAGTGTGAGAGCGAGAGAGATTGGGAGTGTGAGAGAGAGAGATTGGGAGTGTGAGAGAGAGAGATTGGGAGTGTGAGAGAGAGAGACTGGGAGTGTGAGAGAGAGATTGGGAGTGTAAGAGAGAGAGATTAGGAGTGTGAGAGAGAGAGACTGGGAGTGTGAGAGATAGACATTGGGAGTGTGAGAGAGAGAGACTGGGAGTGAGAGAGAGAGAGATTGGGAGTGTGAGAGAGAGAGAGAGACTGGGAGTGTGTGAGATAGAGAGAGACACTGGGACTGTGTGAGAGAGAGAGACTGGGAGTGTGAGAGAGAGAGAGAGAGACGGAGTGTGAGAGAGAGAGAGAGTGGGAGTGTGTGAGAGAGAGAGAGAGAGAGATTGGGAGTGTGAGAGAGAGAGATTGGGAGTGTGAGAGAGAGAGACTGGGAGTGTGAGAGAGAGATTGGAAGTGTGAGAGAGAGAGATTGGGAGTGTGAGAGAGATAGACTGGGAGTGTGAGAGAGAGAGATTGGGAGTGTGAGAGAGAGAGACTGGGAGTGAGAGAGAGAGAGACTGGGAGTGAGAGAGAGAGAGATTGGGAGTGTGAGAGAGAGAGAGATTGGGAGTGTGAGAGAGAGAGAGATTGCGAGTGTGTGAGAGAGAGAGATTGGGAGTGTGAGAGAGAGAGAGATTGGGAGTGTGAGAGAGAGCGATTGGGAGTGTGAGAGAGAGAGACTGGGAGCGAGAGAGAGAGAGTTTGGGAGTGAGAGAGAGAGAGAGGCTGGGAGTGTGTGAGATAGAGAGAGACACTGGCACTGTGTGAGAGAGAGAGACTGGGAGTGTGAGAGAGAGAGAGAGAGAGACTGGAGTGTGAGAGAGAGAGAGAGTGGGAGTGTGTGAGAGGGAGAGAGAGAGTGGGAGTGTGTGAGAGAGAGAGCGAGTGGGAGTGTGTGTGAGAGAGAGAGAGAGAGAGTGGGAGTGTGAGAGAGAGAGAGAGACTGGGAGTGTGAGAGAGAGAGACTGGGAGTGTGAGAGAGAGAGAGAGATTAGAATGTTACCGGGCCCTAAAAAGAGAATATAAACTGGCAGACTACCTCACGACCATCAGAGACACAAAACAGAGACAGACCCTCACCAGGTACAGACTAAGCGACCACCAACTGGAAATTGAAAAAGGCAGATACAAGAAATCCTGGCAGCCTAGAGAGAATAGAATATGCGATCAATGTCTGGCTGGCGAGGTTGAAACAGAAATGCATTTCCTCCTAAAATGCGAAAAATTCAACACATCAAGAAACATATTATTCAACAAGCTAAGCCAAACAACCCCAGATTTCAAGGAATTGGATGATCTGTCAAAATTGAGATTAGTCCTAGGAGAAGGAGACAGACCATACCTTGGGGCTAAATATGTAACAACATGTCACAACCTGAGGACTGTTTAAAAGTAAGACTGTTTAAAATTAATATTGAACGTACCAAATGAAGTAGAAAGACTGTTTAAAATTAATATTGTTTAAAAGTAATATTGTATATACCCAACAAATGTCAAATCGATTGACACCTACAGAATGTTGGAAAACTGTACCTTTTTGCAATGTAAGCTTTGGCAATATGGTTCTCTGTAAACTTTCATGCCAATAAAGCATTTGAACTGAAAAACTGAACTGAACTGAACTGACTGGCTGGCGAGGTTGAAACAGAAATGCATTTCCTCCTAAAATGCGAAAAATTCAACACATCAAGAAACATATTATTCAACAAGCTAAGCCAAACAACCCCAGATTTCAAGGAATTGGATGATCTGTCAAAATTGAGATTAGTCCTAGGAGAAGGAGACAGACCATACCTTGGGGCCAAATATGTAACAACATGTCACAACCTGAGGACTGTTTAAAAGTAAGACTGTTTAAAATTAATATTGAACGTACCAAATGAAGTAGAAAGACTGTTTAAAATTAATATTGTTTAAAAGTAATATTGTATGTACCCAACAAATGTCAAATCGATTGACACCTACAGAATGTTGGAAAACTGTACCTTTTTGCTATGTAAGCTTTGGCAATATGGTTCTCTGTAAACTTTCATGCCAATAAAGCATTTGAACTGAACTGACTGGGAGTGTGAGAGAGAGAGGCTGGGAGTGTGAGAGAGAGAGACTGGGAGTGTGACAGAGAGAGACTGGGAGTGAGAGAGAGAGAGAGAGAGAGACTGGGAGTGTGTGAGAGAGGGAGAGAGAGTGGGGGTGTGAGAGAGAGAGGGAGAGAGCGAGTGGGAGTGTGTGAGAGAGAGAGAGAGAGACTGGGAGTGAGAGAGAGACTGGGAGTGAGAGAGAGAGAGAGAGAGAGTGTATGAGGGAGAGAGAGAGACTGGGAGTGTGAGAGAGAGAGAGAGAGTGTGTGAGAGAGAGAGAGAGAGACTGGGAGTGTGACAGAGAGACTGGGAGTGTGTGAGAGAGAGAGAGAGAGTGGGAGTGTGTGTGTGAGAGAGAGAGAGAAACTGGGAGTGTGTGAGAGAGAGACTGGGAGCATGAGAGAGAGAGAGAGACTGGGAGTGTGACAGAGAGAGAGATTGGGAGTGTGAGAGGGAGAGAGATTGGGAGTGTGAGAGAGAGAGATTGGGAGTGTGAGAGAGAGATTGGGAGTGAGAGAGAGAGAGATTGGGAGTGCGAGAGACTGGGAGTGTGAGAGAGAGAGACTGGGAGTGTGAGAGAGAGAGATTGGGAGTGAGAGAGAGAGAAACTGGGAGTGAGAGAGATTGGGAGTGAGAGAGAGAGAGATTGGGAGTGTGTGAGAGAGATTGGGAGTGTGAGAGGGAGAGAGATTGGGAGTGTGAGAGGGAGAGATTGGGATTGAGAGAGAGACTGAGAGTGTGAGCGAGAGAGAGATTGGGAGTGTGAGAGAGAGAGACTGGGAGTGTGAGAGAGAGAGATTGGGAGTGAGAGAGAGAGAGATTGGGAGTGTGAGAGAGAGAGAGATTGGGAGTGTGAGAGAGAGAGAGATTGGGAGTGTGAGAGAGAGAGAGATTGGGAGTGTGAGAGATTGGGAGTGTTTGAGAGAGATTGGGAGTGTGAGAGGGAGAGAGATTGGGAGTGTGAGAGGGAGAGATTGGGATAGAGAGAGAGAGAGAGAGAGACTGGGAGAGTGAGAGAGAGAAAGATTGGGAGTGTGAGAGAGAGAGAGATTGGGAGTGTGAGAGAGAGAGACTGGGAGTGTGTGAGAGAGACTGGGAGTGTGAGAGAGAGACTGGGAGTGTGTGAGAGAGACTGGGAGTGTGAGAGAGAGGGACTGGGAGTGAGAGAGAGAGATTGGGAGTGCGAGAGAGAGAGATTGGGAGTGTGGGAGAGAGATTGGGAGTGCGAGAGAGAGAGATTGGGAGTGAGAGAGAGAGAGATTGGGAGTGTGAGAGAGAGAGATTGGGAGTGTGAGAGAGAGAGACTGGGAGTGAAAGAGAGAGAGACTGCGAGTGAGAGAGAGAGAGATTGGGAGTGTGAGAGAGAGAGAAATTGGGAGTGTGAGAGAGAGAGAGTTTGGGAGTGTGAGAGAGAGAGATTGGGAGTGTAAGAGAGAGAGACTGGGAATGTGAGAGAGAGATTGGGAGTGTGAGAGAGAGAGATTGGGAGTGTGAGAGAGAGAGACTGGGAGTGTGAGAGAGAGAGACTGGGAGTGTGAGAGAGAGATTGGGAGTGTGAGAGAGAGAGATTGGGAGTGTGACAGAGAGAGACTGGGAGTGTGACAGAGAGATTGGGAATGTGAGAGAGAGAGATTGGGAGTGTGAGCGAGAGAGGCTGGGAGTGTGAGAGAGAGAGATTGGGAGTGAGAGAGAGAGAGATTGGGACTGTGAGAGAGAGAGAGATTGGGAGTGTGAGAGAGAGAGAGAGATTGGGAGTGTGAGAGAGAGAGAGATTGCGAGTGTGAGAGAGAGAGATTGGGAGTGTGAGAGATTGGGAGTGTGTGAGAGAGATTGGGAGTGTGAGAGGGAGAGATTGGGATTGAGAGAGAGAGAGATAGAGGCTGAGAGTGTGAGAGAGAGAGAGACTGGGGCCAAATATGTAACAACATGTCACAACCTGAGGACTGTTTAAAATTAAGACTGTTTAAAAATTAATATTGAACGTACCAAATGAAGTACAAAGACTGTTTAAAATTAATATTGTTTAAAAGTAATATTGTATGTACCCAACAAATGTCAAATCGATTGACACCTACAGAATGTTGGAAAACTGTACCTTTTTGCTATGTAAGCTTTGGCAATATGGTTCTCTGTAAACTTTCATGCCAATAAAGCATTTTAATTGGAATTGGAATTGGACTGGGAGTGTGAGAGAGAGAGATTGGGAGTGTGAGAGAGAGAGAGATTGGTAATGTGTGAGAGAGAAAGAGTGGGAGTGTGAGAGAGAGATTGGGAGTGCGAGAGAGAGAGAGATTGGGAGTGTGAGAGAGAGATTGGGAGTGTGAGAGAGAGATTGGGAGTGTGAGAGAGAGAGATTGGGAGTGTGAGAGAGAGAGATTGGGAGTGTGGGAGAGAGATTGGGAGTGCGAGAGAGAGAGATTGGGAGTGAGAGAGAGAGAGATTGGGAGTGTGAGAGAGAGAGATTGGGAGTGTGAGAGAGAGAGACTGGGAGTGAAAGAGAGAGAGACTGGGAGTGAGAGAGAGAGAGATTGGGAATGTGAGAGAGAGAGATTGGGAGTGTGAGAGAGAGAGAGTTTGGGAGTGTGAGAGAGAGATTGGGAGTGTGAGAGAGAGAGACTGGGAGTGTGAGAGAGAGATTGGGAGTGTGAGGGAGAGAGATTGGGAGTGTGAGAAAGAGAGACTGGGAGTGTGAGAGAGAGATTGGGAGTGTGAGAGAGAGAGATTGGGAGTGTGAGAGAGAGAGGCTGGGAGTGTGAGAGAGAGAGATTGGGAGTGAGAGAGAGAGAGAGATTGGGAGTGTGTGAGAGAGAGAGAGATTGGGAGTGTGAGAGAGAGAGACTGGGAGTGTGAGAGAGAGAGATTGGGAGTGAGAGAGAGAGAGATTGGGAGTGTGAGAGAGAGAGAGGTTGGGAGTGTGAGAGAGAGAGAGATTGGGAGTGTGAGAGAGAGAGAGATTGGGAGTGTGAGAGATTGTGAGTGTTTGAGAGAGATTGGGAGTGTGAGAGGGAGAGAGATTGGGAGTGTGAGAGGGAGAGATTGGGATAGAGAGAGAGAGAGAGAGAGACTGGGAGAGTGAAGAGAGAAATATTGGGAGTGTGAGAGAGAGAGAGATTGGGAGTGTGAGAGAGAGAGACTGGGAGGTGTGTGAGAGAGACTGGGAGTGTGAGAGAGAGACTGAAGCTACACTAAATGGGAAAAACATACAATAGAAGCCCTACATGCAGAATTCTGCCGAAGCATCCTTCGCACCCAAAGAAAAACGCCAACAAATGCATGCAGAGCCGAACTAGGCAGATACCCACTGATAATAAACATCCAAAAACGAGCACTAAACTTCCTAAATCACCTCAAATCTAGCTCCCCAGACACCCTTCATTTCAAAGCCTTTCAGACCCAAGAGCTAAACCCAGAAAAGAGTCCCCTGAGTCAGCTGCTACGGAAACTAAGTACTCAGCCGGACCCTGACCAGCCCCAGACCAACACAGCCGTCCAAACACCAATCCGAGTGAACCAAATCATTAAAAAATGCAAAGAAACCTACCTGGAACATTGGAACAAAATAACCGAAAGCCAAAGCAGATTAGAATGTTACCGGGCCCTAAAAAGAGAATATAAACTGGCAGACTACCTCACGACCATCAGAGACACAAAACAGAGACAGACCCTCACCAGGTACAGACTAAGCGACCACCAACTGGAAATTGAAAAAGGCAGATACAAGAAATCCTGGCAGACTAGAGAGAATAGAATATGCGATCAATGTCTGGCTGGCGAGGTTGAAACAGAAATGCATTTCCTCCTAAAATGCGAAAAATTCAACACATCAAGAAACATATTATTCAACAAGCTAAGCCAAACAACCCCAGATTTCAAGGAATTGGATGATCTGTCAAAATTGAGATTAGTCCTAGGAGAAGGAGACAGACCATACCTTGGGGCCAAATATGTAACAACATGTCACAACCTGAGGACTGTTTAAAATTAAGACTGTTTAAAATTAATATTGAACGTACCAAATGAAGTACAAAGACTGTTTAAAATTAATATTGTTTAAAAGTAATATTGTATGTACCCAACAAATGTCAAATCGATTGACACCTACAGAATGTTGGAAAACTGTACCTTTTTGCTATGTAAGCTTTGGCAATATGGTTCTCTGTAAACTTTCATGCCAATAAAGCATTTTAATTGGAATTGGAATTGGAATTGGACTGGGAGTGTGTGAGAGAGACTGGGAGTGTGAGAGAGAGGGACTGGGAGTGAGAGAGAGAGAGATTGGGAGTGCGAGAGAGAGAGAGATTGGGAGTGTGAGAGAGAGAGATTGGGAGTGTGAGCGAGAGAGATTGGGAGTGTGAGAGAGAGAGATTGGGAGTGTGGGAGAGAGATTGGAGTGCGAGAGAGAGAGATTGGGAGTGAGAGAGATGAGATTGTGAGTGTGAGAGAGAGAGATTGGGAGTGTGAGAGAGAGAGTCTGGGAGTGAAAGAGAGAGAGACTGCGAGTGAGAGAGAGAGAGATTGGGAGTGTGAGAGAGAGAGAGATTGGGAGTGTGAGAGAGAGAGAGTTTGGGAGTGTGAGAGAGAGAGATTGGGAGTGTAAGAGAGAGAGACTGGGAGTGTGAGAGAGAGATTGGAGTGTGAGAGAGAGAGATTGGGAGTGTGAGAGAGAGAGACTGGGAGTGTCAGAGAGAGAGACTGGGAGTGTGAGAGAGAGATTGGGAGTGTGAGAGAGAGAGATTGGGAGTGTGACAGAGAGAGACTGGGAGTGTGACAGAGAGATTGGAAATGTGAGAGAGAGAGATTGGGAGTGTGAGAGAGAGAGATTGGGAGTGTGAGAGAGAGAGAGATTGGGAGTGTGAGAGTGAGAGAGAGATTGGGAGTGTGAGAGAGAGAGAGATTGGGAGTGTGAGAGAGAGAGATTGGGAGTGTGAGAGATTGGGAGTGTGTGATAGAGATTGGGAGTGTGAGAGGGAGAGAGATTGGGAGTGTGAGAGGGAGAGATTGGGATTGAGAGAGAGAGAGATAGAGGCTGAGAGTGTGAGAGAGAGAGAGACTGGGAGTGTGAGAGAGAGAGATTGGGAGTGTGAGAGAGAGAGAGATTGGTAATGTGTGAGAGAGAAAGATTGGGAGTGTGAGAGAGAGATTGGGAGTGCGAGAGAGAGAGAGATTCGGAGTGTGAGAGAGAGAGATTGGGAGTGTGAGAGAGAGATTGGGAGTGTGAGAGAGAGAGATTGGGAGTGTGAGAGAGAGAGATTGGGAGTGTGGGAGAGAGATTGGGAGTGCGAGAGAGAGAGATTGGGAGTGAGAGAGAGAGAGATTGGGAGTGTGAGAGAGAGAGATTGGGAGTGTGAGAGAGAGAGACTGGGAGTGAAAGAGAGAGAGACTGGGAGTGAGAGAGAGAGAGATTGGGAGTGTGAGAGAGAGAGAGATTGGGAGTGTGAGAGAGAGAGAGTTTTGGAGTGTGAGAGAGAGAGATTGTGAGTGTGAGAGAGAGAGACTGGGAGTGTGAGAGAGAGATTGGGAGTGTGAGAGAGAGAGATTGGGAGTGTGAGAGAGAGGGACTGGGAGTGTGAGAGAGAGAGACTGGGAGTGTGAGAGAGAGATTGGAGTGTGAGGGAGAGAGATTGGGAGTGTGAGAGAGAGACTGGGAGTGTGAGAGAGAGATTGGGAGTGTGAGAGAGAGAGATTGGGAGTGTGAGAGAGAGAGGCTGGGAGTGTGAGAGAGAGAGATTGGGAGTGAGAGAGAGAGAGATTGGGAGTGTGAGAGAGAGAGAGATTGGGAGTGTGAGAGAGAGAGAGATTGGGAGTGTGTGAGAGAGAGAGATTGGGAGTGTGAGAGAGAGAGATTGGGAGTGTGAGAGATTGGGAGTGTGTGAGAGAGATTGGGCGTGTGAGAGGGAGAGAGATTGGGAGTGTGAGAGGGAGAGATTGGGATTGAGAGAGAGAGAGATAGAGACTGAGAGTGTGAGAGAGAGAGAGACTGGGAGTGTGAGAGAGAGAGATTGGGAGTGTGAGAGAGAGAGAGATTGGGAGTGTGAGAGAGAGAGACTGGGATTGTGTGAGAGAGACTGGAGTGTGAGAGAGAGACTGGGAGTGTGTGAGAGAGACTGGGAGTGTGAGAGAGAGAGACTGGGAGTGAGAGAGAGAGATTGGGAGTGTGAGAGAGAGAGAGCTTGGGAGTGCGAGAGAGAGAGAGATTGGTAATGTGTGAGAGAGAAAGATTGGGAGTGTGAGAGAGAGAGATTGGGAGTGTGAGAGAGAGAGATTAGGAGTGTGAGAGAGAGAGATTGGGAGTGTGAGAGAGAGAGATTGGGAGTGTGAGAGAGAGAGATTGGGAGTGTGAGAGAGAGAGATTGGGAGTGTGGGAGAGAGATTGGGAGTGTGAGTGAGAGAGATTGGGGGTGAGAGAGAGAGAGATTGGGAGTGTGAGAGAGAGAGATTGGGAGTGAGAGAAAGAGAGACTGGGAGTGAGAGAGAGAGAGAGTGGGAGTGAGAGAGAGAGAGATTGGGAGTGTGAGAGAGAGAGAGATTGGGAGTGTGAGAGAGAGAGTTTGGGAGTGTGAGAGAGAGAGATTGGAGTGTGAGAGAGAGAGACTGGGAGTGTGAGAGAGAGAGCATGGGAGTGTGAGAGAGAGAGAGATTGGGAGTGTGAGAGAGAGAGATTGGAAGTGTGAGAGAGAGAGATTGGGAGTGAGAGAGAGAGAGAGATTGGGAGTGTGAGAGAGAGAGAGGGATTGGGAGTATGAGAGAGAGAGAGATTGAGAGTGTGAGAGAGAGAGATTGGGAGTGTGAGAGATTGGGAGTGTGTGAGAGAGATTGGGAGTGTGAGAGAGAGAGAGTGGGAGTGTGAGAGAGAGAGATTGGGAGTGTGAGAGAGAGAGACTGGGAGTGAGAGAGAGAGAGATTGGGAGTGTGAGAGAGAGAGAGATTGGGAGTGAGAGAGAGAGATTGGGAGTGTGAGAGAGAGAGATTGGGAGTGTGGGAGAGAGATTGGGAGTGCGAGAGAGAGAGATTGGTAGTGAGAGAGAGAGAGATTGGGAGTGTGAGAGAGAGAGATTGGGAGTGTGAGAGAGAGAGACTGGGAGTGAAAGAGAGAGAGACTGGGAGTGAGAGAGAGAGAGATTGGGAGTGTGAGAGAGAGAGAGATTGGGAGTGTGAGAGAGAGAGAGTTTTGGAGTGTGAGAGAGAGAGATTGTGAGTGTGAGAGAGAGAGACTGGGAGTGTGAGAGAGAGATTGGGAGTGTGAGAGAGAGAGATTGGGAGTGTGAGAGAGAGGGACTGGGAGTGTGAGAGAGAGAGACTGGGAGTGTGAGAGAGAGATTGGGAGTGTGAGGGAGAGAGATTGGGAGTGTGAGAGAGAGACTGGGAGTGTGAGAGAGAGATTGGGAGTGTGAGAGAGAGAGATTGGGAGTGTGAGAGAGAGAGGCTGGGAGTGTGAGAGAGAGAGATTGGGAGTGAGAGAGAGAGAGATTGGGAGTGTGAGAGAGAGAGAGATTGGGAGTGTGAGAGAGAGAGAGATTGGGAGTGTGTGAGAGAGAGAGATTGGGAGTGTGAGAGAGAGAGATTGGGAGTGTGAGAGATTGGGAGTGTGTGAGAGAGATTGGGCGTGTGAGAGGGAGAGAGATTGGGAGTGTGAGAGGGAGAGATTGGGATTGAGAGAGAGAGAGATAGAGACTGAGAGTGTGAGAGAGAGAGAGACTGGGAGTGTGAGAGAGAGAGATTGGAGTGTGAGAGAGAGAGAGATTGGGAGTGTGAGAGAGAGAGACTGGGATTGTGTGAGAGAGACTGGGAGTGTGAGAGAGAGACTGGGAGTGTGTGAGAGAGACTGGGAGTGTGAGAGAGAGAGACTGGGAGTGAGAGAGAGAGATTGGGAGTGTGAGAGAGAGAGAGCTTGGGAGTGCGAGAGAGAGAGAGATTGGTAATGTGTGAGAGAGAAAGATTGGGAGTGTGAGAGAGAGAGATTGGGAGTGTGAGAGAGAGAGATTAGGAGTGTGAGAGAGAGAGATTGGGAGTGTGAGAGAGAGAGATTGGGAGTGTGAGAGAGAGAGATTGGGAGTGTGAGAGAGAGAGATTGGGAGTGTGGGAGAGAGATTGGGAGTGTGAGTGAGAGAGATTGGGGGTGAGAGAGAGAGAGATTGGGAGTGTGAGAGAGAGAGATTGGGAGTGAGAGAAAGAGAGACTGGGAGTGAGAGAGAGAGAGAGTGGGAGTGAGAGAGAGAGATTGGGAGTGTGAGAGAGAGAGAGATTGGGAGTGTGAGAGAGAGAGTTTGGGAGTGTGAGAGAGAGAGATTGGGAGTGTGAGAGAGAGAGACTGGGAGTGTGAGAGAGAGAGCATGGGAGTGTGAGAGAGAGAGAGATTGGGAGTGTGAGAGAGAGAGATTGGAAGTGTGAGAGAGAGAGATTGGGAGTGAGAGAGAGAGAGAGATTGGGAGTGTGAGAGAGAGAGAGGGATTGGGAGTATGAGAGAGAGAGAGATTGAGAGTGTGAGAGAGAGAGATTGGGAGTGTGAGAGATTGGGAGTGTGTGAGAGAGATTGGGAGTGTGAGAGAGAGAGAGTGGGAGTGTGAGAGAGAGAGATTGGGAGTGTGAGAGAGAGAGACTGGGAGTGAGAGAGAGAGAGATTGGGAGTGTGAGAGAGAGAGAGATTGGGAGTGAGAGAGAGAGATTGGGAGTGTGAGAGAGAGAGATTGGGAGTGTGAGAGAGTGAGAGAGATTGGGAGTGAGTTGAGAGAGAGAGAGCTTGGGAGTGTGAGAACGAGAGAGATTGGGAGTGTGAGAGAGAGAGAGAGATTGGGAGTGTGTGAGAGATATTGGGATTGTGAGAAGAG